>NW_024081972.1:349854-371579 GCF_003009895.1 Hyaena hyaena | reverse complement strand
GGTTCGTGGGTTCGAGCCCCGCGTCGGGCTCTGTGCTGACTGCCAGCTCAGAGCCTGGAGCCTGTTTCAGTCTGTGACTCCCTCTCTCTCTGACCCTCCCCTGCTCACGCTGTCTCTCTCTCCTGGAAATAAATAAAATATTAAAAAAAAAATTTAAAAAAAAAAAAAAAAAAAAAACATTAGTTCTCTTAAGGTCATAGAAGTAGAGTCGTGCAGAGGAGGTCCCTACAATGACAATTCTAGGAGATCTGAATTCTAGGCAAGTTCTATCACCAATTGGTTTTACATAAGTTCTTCATGAAAGATTTTACAAAAGTTCTTCGAAATAATAAACTGAAGACACAGAATAAAACCCTTTCTCCAGCAGCATATAGTAACTATTTTGGCAATACATAGAATTAGCATTGATACAAAAAAAAAAAAATAAAAATAAAAAACAAAATAAAAGAAAAAAACCCTGGGCTTTACAAGTAATGGCAAATGTCCCTCTGCCCATGTTTTGTTGGGTGTATTTGCTATCAGGACAAAAGTAAATACTTGCCACTCTGTCTCTGCTTTGGACAACATCTTGAGTAAGGACTTCAGCTTCTGACTGTCAGGTCTGCACTAGTTCAAACTCCCACTCAGTGATTTGGGTGTAACACTGCTTCTTTAATTTGTCCCTCCAGCCCAGGAGTGAGTGGCTTCCTGTTGATAATCTCTGAGCTGCCTCACTGTCCTCTTTCTGTCCTTTTGCTACTTGTGTGATTCATTCTTTGTGTTATAAATTATTTAAGTCTCTGATGCCTGGGTGGCTCAGTTGGTTAAGCATCTGACTCTTGATTTTGACTCCAGTCATGATTTCAGTTTGTGAGTTCCAGCTCCATGTCAGGCTCCACATTGACCTTGTGGATCCTGCTTGAGATTCCCTCTCCCTGCCACTCCCCAGCTTGTGCTCTGTCTCTCTTAAATGGATAAGTAAACTTCAAAAAAATTTAAAAATTATCTGAATGTCTATTTTTCTAATGGAACTATGCCTGATACACTAACTGCATGGTTTAGAGTGAGTTACTGCAGGAGGTTATGGCTCAGGTTTGTTTGTTTTTCTCTTCACTTTATGAATGTAACTAATAATAGTTATCTGTAGTACTACTTTGAAAATGAAAGATAGCTTTCTCATTAATGGTCAACATGGTGGAGAAGTAGGACCCAAATTTCCTTTGTCCCTTAAACACAGCAGTATTAAAACCAGAAGACTTGGAATTCTAAGAATCCAGGCTACAGGGTGAAAAACATTTCCAGGGGCCCACAGGGACAACTTGGAGAGCCATAGGTGCATGATTGTGAATTGAGAAAGATAAAATGGGTGGTATAGGCATGGAGAGGAGGGATCACCTCCTATGGAGAGAAAGAAGCTCTGTGGAAGTGTATGATTGTATTTGAACAAGAGAAAAACAATGGACTGGGGAAGGGAAAAAAAGAAGAAATAAATAATTTCTGAAACAATCCAGGGTTACGGGTCTTTCTCCAGACCAGGGACTGACACCCAAGATCCTCTGGACCTGAGGGGCTATTTTCTGTCTACAAGAGACATATTTTTGACCTGAGGACACCTTCAGGTGGAAAACCATCTGGGGTACCTGGATGGCTCAGTCACTTAAGCGTCTGACTTCAGCTCAGATCATGATCTCATGGTTCGTGGATTTGAGCCCTGCGTCGGGCTCTGTGCTGACAGCTAGCTCAGAGCCTGGAGCCTGTTTTGGATTCTGTGTCTCCCTCTCCCTCTGACCCTCCCCTGCTCATGCTGTCTCTATCTCTCTCTAAAAAATAAATAAAACATTAAAAAATTTTTAAAAAAAAAGGAAAACCATCTATCATGCTACTGGAAGTCAAAAGAAAGGTGGAGTAGCAATACTTGTATCACAGAAACTAGATTTTAAACTAAAGGCTGTAACAAGAGATGAGGAAGGACATTATATCATAATGATGGGTTTATCAATCAAGAAGAGCTAACAATTGTTAATTTTTATGACCCCGACTTGAGAAAACACAAATATATAAATCACAAACATGAGCATTTTATTGATACAAATATGGTAAGGCTGGGGACTTTAATATTCCACTTACAGCAATGGACAGATCATCTAGGTAGAAAATCAATAAGGAAACAAGGGCCTTGAATGATCCACTGGACCAGATGGACTTGACAGACATATTCAGAACTTTTCATCCAAAAGCACCAGAAAACACATACTTCTCAAGTGCACATGAAACATTCTCCAAGATAGGTCACATGCTGGGTCACAAAACAGCCCTCAATAAATATAAAAGAATTGAGATCATAACATGCATATTTTCAGATCACAACACCATAAAACTTGAAATTAACCACAGGAAAAAGTTTGGAAAGCCTCCAAATGCATAGAAGTTAAAGGACATCGTACTAAAGAATGAATGGGTCAACAAGACAGTTAAAGAAGTTTTAAAAAATATATATGGAAGCAAATGAAAATGAAAAGATAACAATCCAAACACTTTGGGATGCAGCAAAGCAGTCCTAAGAGGAAAATACATTGCAATCCATGTCTATCTTAAGAAACAAGAAAAATCCCAAATGCAAAACATAACTGCACACCTAAAGGAACTAAAAGCTGAACAACAAAGAATCCTTGAAGCCAGCAGCAGAAGAGAAATAATAAAGTTTAGAATAGAAATAAACAATATAAATTCTCCCCCCCCAAAAAAAAGATCAATGAATCTAAGAGCTAGTTTTCTGAAAAGATAAAATTTGATAACCCCCTAACCAGACTTCTCAAAAAGAAAATCATGAGTGGAAAAGGAGAGACAACAACCAACACCACAGAAATACATTTTCTAGAGACTACTGTGAAAAACTGTATGCCAAGAAACTGGACAACCTGGAAGAAATGGATAAATTCCTAGACACCCACATAATACCAAAACTCAAGAAGAAATAGAAAATTTGAACAGACCCAGAACCAGTGAAGAAATGGAGTCATTTATCAAAAATTTCCCAACGAATAAGAATCCTGTGGCAGACGGCTTCCCTGAGGAATTCTACCAGACATTTAAAGCAGAGTTAATACATGCCCTTCTCAAGCTGTTCTAAAAAGTAGAAATGGAAAGAAAGCTTCTGGGATCATTCTGTGAAGGCAACATTACCTTGATTCCCAAACCAGACAGAGACCCCACTAAAAAGGAAAATTACAGGCCAATATCCCCAATGAATATGGATGCAAAAATTCTCAAGAGAGTAGTAAATCAAATTCAACAGTACATTAAAAGAATTATTCACCATAATCACGTGGGATTCATTCCTGGGCTGCAGGGCTGTTTCAATACTCACAATTCAATCAATGAGATACATCACGTTAATAGAAGGAAAGATAAGAACCATATGATCCTGTCAATTGATGCAGCAAATGCATTTGACAAAATATAGCATCCTGTCTTAATAAAAACCCTCCAATCTACTTCCGAAGCCAAGAGCACACTCCATATACTGTATGTTTGCTAACTTGATAACAAATTATATATACATTTTTTTTTTCTAGGAGAGAGAGAGACAGCGTGAGCAGGGGAGGGTCAGAGAGAGAGGGAGTCACAGACTGAAACAGGCTTCAGGCTGTGAGCTGGCAGTCAGCACAGAGTCCGACGTGGGGCTCGAACCCACGAACCGCGAGATCATGACCTAAGCAAAAGTCGGACGCTCAACCGACTAAGCCACCCAGGCGCCCCACAAATTAAATTTTTAAAAAGATAACTTTCTCTGATATATCATTATAACTTAATAACTCCTTTTAGATGAGTGTTATGATGGTGTGAGTGTTTGCTAGTGATATACGCAGTTGTTTTTACTAGAATGAAAATTAATATTTAAGCCTCTGTGTGTTATTTTCTTCTGCCACACCAGGGTTGTGTACGAAGAATTCATGACATTCTCAACCATGTTATCATTTAAAAGCTCAGTGAATAACCATGCAATCTGGGAAGCTTGTTCATTTTTTCTTTCAACAAGTGAAGTCATCTGTGAACCTTAAGTACTTGAGAATATTATTTGCAAAGAATTTAGGGTACAATAAACATAATCTAATTTGTGCGTATGTTATGAATAGAGAAACCTAGTAGAAATGTGTTACCTGGTCAGCCTAAAAGTACATTGGTTAATTCAAAATTTTACATGTCTCATTGAAAATTAGCAAATTATCCTTCTAGTTTTAACATAGTGATTTGTGTCTTGTTACCATGAGACAGCATCTCTGAATCCAAGTAACTCTGTGGCTCTGATGAAACCATCCACAAAAACAGGTGGTTTTAAGAACAACTATTGATGAACTTCTTATTATGGAATATTTATGAGATTAATAGAACTCTGATAAGTTGTAAAATTAAGTGCTCTAAAACATACACCATAATAGATGGCACTCAATACACACTATTTAATAATAGTAATAACACCAAAATTATAAAACGCTTGAACTTTGCAAAATAGAAGTGTTTTTTACATTGGCATGAGGGAGATAAAGGAAGATAGTCTTTGGTATCTACTTGTACCTGTTTTCTTAATTTGTTCAAAAAATTCAGTTCACTCCACACCCAAAAAACAAACAACCCGGTGAAGAAATGGGCAGAAGATATGAACAGACACTTCTCCAAAGAGGACATCCAGATGGCCAACAGACACATGAAATGATGCTCAGCATCTCTCCTCATCAGGGAAATACAAATCAAAACCACACTGAGATAACACTTCACGCCAGTCAGAGTGGCTAAAATGAGCAAATCAGAGGACTCTAAATGCTGGCGAGGATGTGGAGAAACGTGCACCCTCCTACACTGTTGATGGGAATGTAAACTGGTACAGCCCCTATGGAAAACAGTGTGGAGGTTCCTCAAAAAATTAACAATAGAACTCCCCTATGACCCAGCAATAGCACTGCTAGGAATTTACCCAAGGGATACAGAAATGCTGATGCATAGGAGCACATGTCGCCCAATGTTCATAGCAGCACTCTCAACAATAGCTAAAACATAGAAAGAGCCTAAGTGTCCATCAACGGACAAATGGATCAAGAAGATGTGGTTTATCTATACGACGGAACACTACATGGCAATGAGAAAGAATGAAATCTGGCCATGTGTAGCAACATGGATGGACCTTGAGGGTGTTATGCTGAGTGAAATAAGTCAAGCAGAGAAGGACAAATATCATGTTTGCACGTATAGGAGGATTAGGAGGAACTTAACTGAGGAACAAGGGGGAGAAGAAGGGGGAAATGGTGGGGGAGAGGGAGAGAGGCAAACCATGAGAGACTCTTGAATGCTGACAAAAACTGAGGACTGATGGATGTGGGGGGGAGGGGGGGATGGGCATGGAGGAGGGCACTTGTGGGGATGAGCACTGGGTGTTATGTGGAAACTAATTTGACAATAAGCTATTTGTAAAAAAATAAAAATTAAAAAAAAATTTCAGTTCCCATAAGCAATTAGGTCACTGCCAAAAGATACTATTTGTTTAAGCTTTTCCTCAGGTAGAAATGTAACTGCTGATTTTGTTATATTTCTCATCAGAGTCAACTAATTACTCATAACCCAAATTCATTCTTTTATTTACTCAGTCTAGCATCAAATAGGTAATTTGGTCATTTATAATTCATTGAATATATACTGGATGAGAAGTGATACCCTAGAATACTGAAGTTATAAAAATTATGATAATTTGGCTCCTCTAATAGCCAACCTATAAGGGAGAATATAGAATAATTATTTTATAAAACATAAATATAAACAGAAAGTTACAATATAGTAGGGTAGATTCTATAATGAAAGAATGAATTTACCACTCTGAAAAAATAAAGGCATGAACACAAATAACATTTCAAGTGGATATTAAGGCTTACTAGTGGGAGGAGTTAGATATCCCAGGGAAAAAATTGGCAGATACCTATGGACAGAGTTCTGAGAGGGCACCAAATGTTTGAAAATGATCATAAATTCAGAGTTTTCACAGCACTGTGTTTTTAGGTAGAAATAACAAGTAAGGATAGAGAGATAAACTGGGGTAAAATTTACCTGGGCTTTTTCTATGTCATGCATGCTAAGAAGTTGAACATACCACAGATAGTGGTGTACCAGAAAATATTTTTTCTGTATACAGTCACACTATTTTATATATATATTTGTGTAGAAGCATACAAATATAAGGAAGATAATATTTACTTGAGATATATTTCTCTTTGTAAGTCCTAAATGGGCAATATATATGCTCATATGTTGAACTTTACTCTCACCATTCTTTAAACAAAAAAGACTAGGCAAAATTGTACTAACACAAGTATGTAAACGTGGTCACTATTTCTTACTATTTTAGCATTTAATGTCAGCTAATTTTTTTTACTCCAAACAAGATGAAGCAAATTGCAATGAAAGACTGTGAAAATAGTCAGGAAACGTCAATTGCTTTTGTAACAGTGAATGCAATGGTGTCAGAAAAAAAAAGATAAAAATTTAATGAACCATTCAACTAAAGGGAAAATAACACTAGACATAATATTTCTGGATAATCTGTGTGATTTTAACTTTACACCCAAATTAGAAAGTTGAGTAATCAAAATATTTCTTCATTCATACCAGCCTATTAGAAAACTTTGGACAACAGAAAAGATTCTCCAAGGGTATCTTGTCACCATCTTTTGCAAAAGCTGCACTCACCATTGCCATCATTAATCTTGGCTTTCAACACTTCAACCCAAGAGATAAATAGACTATGTGAATTCAGAAGTAATGATTGATTAGACTAGCACCCTTGATAGGAAGACCTTGAAATGCAGTTGTGTATAGATCCCCTTTTCTCATATGTAACTTCTAAATTATCCACATACATTGTTCTGCGTGATTGACTTGTTTTGCCACCCAAAGAACAAGCCATTCATATATGTGATTTGGAAACCATCGGAAATACTCTAGGGATTTGTATGTCACTGTGGCTGTTCTGATAATTAACCACTCTGAGAGTAGCAGAGTGGGATTCAATTAAGCAAAGCAGCCTTCCAACTAAAATTTTAAAATGATGTCCACCCTCCATAAAAGTTCTTCCACAGAAATTATAAAATAGGAAATAGTATAAAACAAAAGAAAATTTGACTATGAACGATAATGTAAAAAAGAGAATTGTGTTTGATTCAAATTGTTTGCACTTCCTTATTTCTGAAATTTCACTCAATGTGCTTTCCAAATAACCTTAAAAGTAGAAAGAACTGAATGAGGATTCATCTGAAAAAAAAGTGCAATATGAAATGGAGTCCATTGCTATTAGTAAATTGTTTTTTACTAAAATCACCAGAAAATATGTAGAGCCCAGGATTCCAGTAGTGCTGTTTGAGGTCTCCTACCACAGGTAAAAAGGGTAATAAACTCGTACACAAGACCCACTACATATTCAAGGCAGAAGTTAGCTTTCTGCTGTGGAACAGGCAGCAAGAATGCGAGAGAATGCTCATGGCTTAAAAACAGAGGGCATACCTAACATACTGAGCCAGGACAAAGCTGCTCCTGTCTCCCACCATCAGCTTAGCAAACATTATTTGGCAAGAAATAGAGTAATTTACTACTCAGGAAAGGTGAAGAGCATAGAAAGAAATTCTTCTGAAATGGAGATACACAGTGATGGCTGAAGGGCAAGGGTGGGACAAAAACACAGAAGAATTCAACAATCACAGTCACCTTTATAAAAAACCAGGCATAGTTAAGGGAATTTGAAGTTTGTGGTGCACTGAAGGTAAAGAGAACAACAATAAAATTTACCCAGTGAAATTCTTCTCAATTCCACAATTGAGAAGAGACAGGTGTATTTTTACACATGAATACTGCATGTATTGTCTTCTAATATGCTTCATGGGATATTACAATGTTGTTCAATCAAATATTAAAAGACAAGAGAAAACAACAAAAATCTATTGTCAGGAGGAACTATTATATAAAAGAAAGGACCTGATTTAGAGATGACTTAGTACTTGGAACCATCCAACACTATAATGAATTTTTAAAGATTTACTGGAAAAGGTGAATGACATACATGCAGATGTAAGAAATTTCATTAAAAAATGGAAACTAAAGTAAAATAAAAATCCTATTGAAATGGCTAGAAGATATACTAGGGAGAATGAGTACACAGAACACAGCATCCAAGACGACGAGGAAAAATATCAAACATTTTAATACATGTAATTAGAATTCCAAATAGAGGAGAGTGACTAGAGCAGAAAAAACTTTAGAAGAGACTGGAGAAAAATCTGAAACAAGCAGGACAAAAATAGAAAAGGTAAGAACAAAATCCAATAAATAGAAAACAAATTTAAAAATACAGAAAATCAATGAAACTAAAACTTGGTTCTCTGGAAGGTTCAATATAATTGATAAGTATATAGTCTTATAATTAAGAGAGAGAACACAAATTGTTAGTATGAGAAATGAAAGAGGGGCTGTAACTACAGATTTTACTGACATTATAATAAATCCATAGATCAAGTTGGGAAGAACTAACATCCTACAAATACTGAGCATTCTTACATAAGAACATGGCCTACCAGAATTTATTTTCATCTTTGATTTCCTTCACCTGAATTTCGTAGCTCCCTGAATATAAATATTGAGCACATTTTGTTGGATTTATACCTACATATAACTGATACTGCACGGTTAGGGGTGTTAACCCCCTGCACAGTCATAAATCATGTTTAATTTTTGATTCCCCTAAAACTTAACCTACTGTTGATTGGAAGCCTTACTAATAACATAAATGGTTAACACATACTTTTTAAGTTCTATATATATATGGTGTACTCTTATGATAAAGTAAGTTAGATAAAATGTTAAGGAAATTTTAAAGAAGAGAAAATTCATTTCAAGTACTATACTGTAAAACAATCTATGTAGAAGTAAACCTGTGCAGTTCAGACCCATGTTGTTCAAGGGTCAACTGTATACCTAAATATTTTTTTGGAAAGAGATAATATAAAGAGTGCAGCATTTCAAATGTCAAAGTCTAATTGTGTATTGCTGTTACATAGGATGGCAATTAACGTTTCTGCAACTATAATATAATCAGTAATTCCCAGAGGATTTTTGTTGTTGATTCTTTGGGGTTTTGTACATAGACAGTCATGATCCCTGGAAACAAAAAGTGCCTTATTTCTCCATTCTTATTCTTTATACTTTTTATTTTGTTGTTTTATTGTATTAGCTAGAACTTCTAGTACAATGTTGGATAGGAGTGTTGAGGATGAATATTTGTGTGTAGTTCCTAATGTTAGTTGGAATACAACTTGTTTCTCATCGTTGAGTATAATTTTAATTGTAGTTTTATTTGTAGATTTAAAAAATCAGGTTGAAGACATTTCCTTCTATTTCCAGTTTGCTGATAGTTTTGATCATAAATATCCATTAATTTTTTTTAACACTAGCATATTTCTTAATATTTTGTTTCATTTTGTCTTTCTGAGAGAGAGACTGGGGGAGGGGCAGAGGGAGAGAGAAAGAGAGAGAATCCCAAGATTCATGGATACTGACACGGGGCTCAATCCCAGGACCATGAGATCATGACATGAGCCAAAATCAAGAGTCAGAAGACCAACCAACTGAGCTAGCCAGGTACTCCATAATTTGTATTTTTGATATGTATATTGTTTTCTTTAGCTTATAGATATATTAGGTTGCATCAGCTATTTTATAATGCTGGACCAGTTTTGTGTAATAGGGATAAATAATATTTGGCCATGGTGTATAATTCTCATGCTAATATTTTGAGGATATTTGGGTCTATGTTCATAAGTTTATTGGCCTATAATTTACCTTTATTGTAATGTCTTTGTCTGGCTTGGGCATTAAGATAATGCTGTCCTCATAGATGGAATTAGGAATTACTCCTTTTGTTTGTATTTTCTGGAACAGTATGTGAAAAATCGCTATGACTTTATTAAATATTTTATAGGACTTACTAGTTAACTCATCTGGGCTTAGAAGATTATTAATCATTGAATCAATTTATTTAATAGGTAGACGTTTATTCAGGTTGTCTATTTCTCTTTGTGTGTTTTGGTACATTGTATCTTTCAAGAAATTCCCTCTATTTCATCTAGGTTATCAAATTCTAGAACATATACTTATTATGTTTTTAAAATTATATGTTATTATCGTTTCAGTGTCCATGGGTTCAGTAGTTATGACTCCTTTTTCATTTATGATGCTAATAATTTGTATTTATGACTGTTTTTGGGGGGAGGGAGGATAACCTGGATAGAGGTTTTTCAATTTTATTGATTCTTTGAATGAGCCAGCATTTGATTTCACTGATTTCTTCTATTGATTTCCTGTTTCAATTTCACTGATTTTTGCTCTAATTTTAAGTATTGTCTTTGTCTTACATTGGGTATGATTTTCTCTTCATTTTCTAGTTTCCTAAGATGGAAGTCTACATTATACCTGTAGGCCTTTCTTCTAATAGATGCATTCAGTGCCTTAAATTTCACCTTAAGCACTGCTTTCAGTGTGTCTCATGTTTTGATATGTTGTATTTTCATTTAGTTTAAAATTTATTAAAATTTCTCTTGAGACTTCTTTGATATCTGTGTTATTTATAAGTGTGCTGCTTAATATTCCAAATATTTTTTAGGATTTTCTAGCGATCTTTCTGTTACTTATTTCTAATTTTATTCCACTGTGGTCTGAGGACATAATTCTTATGATTTACCTTCTTTTAAATTTGTTAAGATGTGTTTTATGAGCCAGATACTGATCTATCTTGGTGAATTTTATGAAGCCTTAGGAAGAATGTATATTCTGCTGTTATTGTATTGAATATTCTATTAACATTAAATTAGACCCAGTTGATTGATGGTGATGTTCAGCTCAATTGTGCCCTTAGAGATTTTCTGCCTGCTAGATGTGTCAATTACTAATCATTGGGTGTTGTCTTCACCCCCAACTATAAAAGTGGATTTGCCTTTTTCTCCTTGCAGTACTATCAACTTTTGTCGCAGGTATTTTGGTGCTCTGTTGTTAGGTGCATACACACTTAGGGTTGCTATGTTTTCTTGGAAAAGTGATTGCTTTCATATTATACAATTTCCCTCTATTTTCCTGATAAGTTTCCTTTCTTAAGTATATATTGTCTGAAATTAATAAGGTAACTTTAGTCTTCTTTTGATTTGTGTTATCATGGTATATCTCTTTCCATCCTTTCCTTTTAATTTATTTCTGTCTTTATATTTATAGTAGTTGCTTTTAATCTACTTTGATTATATATTTAAACATTAATATTTACAGTTATTATTGAAATTGTCTTCTGTTTGCCTTTGTTTTTTATTTTTATGAAAAATTAATTTTTTTATTTATTTCAGAGAGAGAGAGATAGACAGCATGAGCAGGGGAGGGTCAGAGAGAGAGGGAGCCACAGAATGTGAAGCAGTCTCCAGGCTCTGAGCTAGCTGTCAGCACAGAGCCTGATGCAGGGCTCAAACCCACGAACTGTGAGATCATGACCTGAGCCAAAGTCCAAAGCTTAACAAACTGAGCCACCCAGGCATCCTGTCTTTATGTTTGTTTTTATCTTTTTTTCTTTATGGTCTCCCATCAGTTTGTTTTTGTGTGTGTGTGTGTGTGTGTGTGTGTGTGTGTGTGTGTGTGTTTTACTTTTTTTGTTTTATGTATTTTTTTTGAAGTTTATTTATTTTGAGAGAGAGCATGAGTAGGGGATGTGCAGAGAGACAGAGAGAGAGAGAGAACCCCAAGCAGGCTCTGCATTCTTAGCACAGAGCCTGATTTAGGGCTCAATCTCACTCAATATCAGATCATGACCTGAGCTGAAATCAACAGTCTCACACTTAACCAACTGAGTTACCCAGGTGCCACACTTTCTCTAGTTTTAAATGAGTATTTTTATGACTGTATTTTCATATTTTCTCTTTTTTCATAGCATATAAATTGTATCTTTTTTAGTTAGTAGTAATTAACAACAATTTATTTAGGTCTGCTTGACATACAAAAGTGATACATATGTAATCTATATAAATTGATGAGTTTGAAGATAAGAACACGCTCCTAAAATCATCCCACAATCAAGGCCATAAATATATCCATCACCTTTCAAAGCTACCTCCTGTCTCTTTTGTCATTATTAGGTTGTGTACGGTAAGAACACTTAACATAAGATCTACCCTCCTAGTTAATTTTAAATATACAATAAAGTATTGTTTGTTATAGGCACTATGCTGTTATAGTAGACTTCCAGAACTTATTTATCTTAAATAACTAATGCTTTTTATACTTTGAACATCACCTCCTTATTTCCTCCTCTCATCATCTCATGATGACTAAAGTCATTCTTTACTCTCTGCTTCTATGTATTTGACTAGTGTATAAGACATATGTAAGTGAAATCATGCAATATTTCTCATTTTGTGTCTGGCCTGTTTCACTTAGCATAATGCCTTCAGGATCTATCCTTATTGTTGTAAATGGCAGGACTTCCTTATTTTAAGTCTGAATAATATTCCATTGTATATATATGTACCACATTGTCTTTATCCATTTATCTATCTATAAAGTTATTTTCTTATCTTGACTTTGGTGAATAATGTAATAAACAGAAGAGTGCTGATACTTCTTTGAGATCCTTATTTGAATTCCCTTGGATAAATATCCAACAATGAGTTTGCAGGATTATATGGTAACTTTAAAAATTTTTTTCTTTGTTGCACTTTTATGCTGTTTTATGTAATGGCTGCCCTAAAGTGTATTCCTACCAACAGTGTACCAAGCTTTCACTGTCTTCACCTCCTTGCCAAATTTGTTACTAAGTTTTAAAATAATTTTCCTCGTAACAGGTGTGAGGTGATACTTCACTGTCATATTGATTTGAATTTCCCTGATGATTACTGATGTATTTTCATACATCCATTAGATATTAGTTTGTCTTTTTCTGGAGAAGAGTCTATGTAATTCCTTTTGCCATTTTGAAATTGGGTTATTTATTTACTACTATTGTTTTGTATGAACTCCTTATATATTTTGATTAATAATCTCTTGTCCATTGTATGGCTTATAAATATGTTCCCCCATTTCATAGGTTGTCTTTTGTTTAGCTGAGAGTTTATTTTGCTGAGTAGAAGACTTTTAGTTTGATATAATCCAACTACATCTAGTTCTTTAATCCATTTGACTTGAATTCTTATATGGTTTAAGATAAGGGTCCCATTTCATTTTTTAAAATGTTTTTTCAACATCAGTTATTGAAGAGATAATCCTTTCCTCTATTGTATAGTCTTCATGACCTTGTTGAAGAATAGTTGGCCATATATGCATGGGTTTATTTCTAGGCTATCTTTTTTGTTTGTTTGTTTCATTGGTTTATGTGTTTGTTTTTGTGTTAGTACCATACTGTTTTGATTGCTTTAGCTTTCTAATATAATTTGAGTTCAGGAAGTGTGATGACTCCAGCTTTGTCTGTCTATCTCACAATTACTTTGGCTATTTGGGGTCTTTGTGGTTCCATAAAATTTTGGTTATCCCCCCCCCCCAGTCTCTGTGAAATGCCATTGACATTTTGATAGACTTTGCTTGACTATGTAGATTTCTTTGGGTGGTTTAGATATTTTAACCTTACTAATTCTTGAAATCCATGAACACAGGATATCTTTCCATTTATTTGTATTTTCTTCTATTTCTTTCATCACTGTTTCATTGTTTTCAGTGTATAGGTCTTTCACCTCCTTAGTTAAATTTATTCCTAAGTATTTTATTCTTTTTAATGGTATTTTCAGTGAAGATGTTTTATAATTTATTTGTTTTCTGGACAGTTGATTATTTGTGTATAGAAATATGATATTTGTACATTGATTTTGTGTCCTGCAACTATATTGAACTCGTTTATCAGTTGCAATAGTTTTTGAGTGGAGTAATTAGAGTTTTCTCTATATAAGATTGTGTCATGCAGTTAGAGACCATTTTACTTATTCCTTTCTGATTTGAATGCCTTTTATTTGTTTTTCTTGCCTAATTGCTCTGGCTAAAACTTCCAGTTCTTTGTTGGAGAGAAATGATGGGATTGAGCATCCTTGATTTGTTGATGATCTTAGAAGAAAAGCTTTTATCTTTTCATCATTGAGCATGATGTTAACTGTGGGCTTTTCACATATGGCCTATATTATGTGAGGTTCATTCCTACTATGCTTAATTTTTGAAGAGGTTATATCATGAAAAATGTTAAATTTTCAAATTTTCTATAATTATTGAGATAATCATATGACTTTAATCCTACATTTTGCTCATGTGATATGCTTATTGACTTGCATATATTGAACCATCCTTGCATCCCAGGGATAATTTCCAGTTGATAATGCTGTTTGATCCTTTTTAATGTGCTATTACATTCAGATCGTTAGTACTGTGTTGAGAATTTTGCATCTTTGTTCATAAGGTGTATTGGGTTGTAATTTTCTTGTAGTGTTCTTTTATGGCTTTGTATGAAGGTGGTGATGTCCTCATAAAATGAGTTTGTAAGTGTTCTCTCCAGTATTCCACTTTAGTCATTGGATAGATTATCCTGACATAAAATAAAAAAGGAAACAGCAGACTTGAAAAACACTGTAGGCCAAATGGACCTTACAGACATACATAGGATATTCCATTCTGCAGCAGCAGAATATGTATTCTTCTCAAGTACACATGAAACTTTCTCCACCATAGACCATATGTTAGGACACAAAACAAGAAAATTTAACACAAACACAAAACAAATATAAAAGAAATTAAATATATCAAGTAACTTTCTGACCATAAAGGTATAAACCTAGAAGTCAGTAACAGGAGGATAATTGGAAAATTCGTAAATCCTTGGTAATTAAACACACATGGGTAGTTCTCAAATGTATTAGGCTAAATGAAAGAAGCTGGGTGTAAATGTCTACATACTACATGATGCAATGTATATGACAATTGAAAAAGCAAAACCATAGAGACAGAAAACTTATTATTGATTGTTAGGGCTGGAACTGGAAGTAGAAGATTAAGTATGAAAGGAAATGGAAGAACTTTTAGGGGTAATAGGAGTGTTTATGTCTTGATGGTGGTCATGCTTATAAAACTATGCATTAGACAGAATTAATGAAATTGCAAAATTCTAAAAACTGAACAAACCCCTCACCATGTTTAGGCCCAGAGGATGTATTTCCCAAGGAACCAGGAACCATGTCTTTCAAATGTAATCATCAAGGAATATAGTTACCACTACCTCCTAATTTCTGTGTGAGGGTAATAGCCTACATTAGTAGTCCTGATGCCTTTATCTAAAACTGTTTCTTGTCTTAAAGACATGGTAAGTTTGTTTGTTTGTTTGTTTGTTTATTTGGAGAAAGCCATTTAGCTAACACAGGTAGGCACCTGAATTACCGCATAGATCTACAATGAACTATGTGTGACAAATGGTGCTGACAGGTTCTTTACTTGAGACTAGTTATTGTTTATCTTGAGAAGATGTATATAATGGGTTGTATCTGCTGGGCTGTATAAAAGGGTAAGGATTTTTTGTGTCTTTGCAAATCTCCTTAACAATTGCCTGTGATGCACATTTGGCTTAATGTTTATTCAATAATAAAATTGTGTTCTTTCTTTTGGAAATCTCTTTGTGGAGAGGTTTTTCTCTGTCTGGAGGAGATTTTGTTTCTGATTGTGTTTCCCCATCACTGATTGCATCCCTCTTGTTTGTCAGTAAAGGCACTTGTTCTTCCTTTCTATTGTGGATGAAATCACAGGCTGTCTCATTTAGCCCTATCCTGTGTCACATTGGAGAAGGTGTGATGTTTGCAAAGGTATATAATTGCTAGAATTCACGACTGACACTACCTAAGCCTGAGGTTTTCTTAGTGAGATTATTATTATAAATTCATTGTTTTTGATAAATATAGGGTCATTCATATTTCCTATTTCCTGTGAAATTAGTTTTAATTATTTGTGTTTCTCAAGAAATGTATCCATTTAAGTCACTTTTTATTGATATAAAGTTGTTTATAATGAACCGTTTATACTTTTAATATTTGTTGGATATTTCCTCTTGGAAGGGGAGCCTGGATAGTAAAGGAGAAAAGAGCAGAAAGGGGAAAAAGAGACAGGGATCAGAAAATGCACCTAGGTCATAATACATACTATATAAATAAATACATGAATACCCAAATAAATAAGCAGACAAATTCATACGTACATAGAATAGAAAAAAAGTTTAGGCAGAAAACAGCTCTCACACTCCTACAACACACTCAACAAAACAAGTCTCTTTGAAATGTTTCCCTAAAAACATTTTTATTTATCACTCCCTGTTTGAGGTGGGAAGTGGGGAGATGTGGAGGGGAGAATGATTCACAGAGTTGTTGTAACACTCACCTGATGCTTCTTAAAATAGTGACCAAAATATAGTGAGAAAATAAATATACACTGATTTCAAAGACTATATGGGAAAGCAGGTGTTTTCCTCTTTAAAAAGGATCTCTAAGGGCATTTGACTTTTTTTCTATATTGTCCTACCTCAGGAAGTGTCCAAAGGATCTCATTGTTCTTGATTCCATCAGTGGGAAGTGTAGGTTTTAGCTCTTGTACACTAGGATATGGATTGCACTGCATTCAAAGTGTGAATTCCAATAAGAAACTAATAAAATTCATGTGGATGTATTTTAAACCGTGTCCTTTTAGGAATCCCTTGAGGAAGTCCACTTCGGGAGGAAAATAGAAGATGAATCAATCCAAACTGTAAAAGAGTGCAGCTCACAGAGAAATGTGGGCAAATAAGACTTTAATTCAATAAAAAATACTTTGTATTTATTTTAAGGACAGAAATATTAGATTACTTCTCTGAAGTTTACTCACTAAGATGAATGTTATTATCTGGAATATCTTGGAATTTTACCAACTTCAAATTAAAAAAGCAAGGATCTATAACAAAGCTATAATCTTATGAAAATAAAGTTAACATAAAAGTGAACAGTTTATTAAATAAAGAATACCAAATTATAGAAAAATTTCAAACACAGATTAATTAGGAGAGTCACTTAGCTATACTGTACAACACTCACCCCAAATTCAGATAATTCTGTCCTGAATACTGCCCTACACAATTGCCTGAAGAGAAGTCCAGGCTTCTTGGACTGTTCAAAGTCTCTCCACAACCTGATGTTTTAATTTGGCCTTATCTCTCAAACCGATGTACTCTATATGAGGGTTCCTCAAACTTCCCATGTATCACAACCACCTGGAAAGTTTTTCAAAACCTAGCTTTCTGACACCTATATGTATTTTTTAACAAGTTGTTATTGTTGTTGTTCTTCTTCTCCTTCTTCCTGTTCTTCCTCTGGCAGAGAAAGAAAGAGAATGGAGAGAGGGAGCAAAGGAAGAAGGTGAGATAAAATTCCAAGTAGGCTCCAAACTCAGTGTTGAGCACAGAGTCCAATGCAGGGCTTGATCTCATGATCCTGGGATCATGACCGGAGACAAAATCAAGAGCTGGTCGCTCAACCAACTGAGCCACCCAGGCACCCCCCTCCTTTGTTTTTCATATTATTTTTTCTAACAAGCTCTTAGGGAATATAACTTGCTTAAGTAATGCAGGTCCTGCTATAGCTAACTTGTGGGATACCTGTTCTAACAGTCACCAAGTATGACATTTGTCTTTGCATTTTTGCACCTGTGGCACCTTCTTCCCCATCTCCATGATATCATTTACATCCATCTTAGAGAAAATGTATACTTCTAGTTCAACGTTCTCTTAATTCTATGTCATTATTCAGCAGACATTATTGAAACCTGCTATGTGCAATTCAGCATTTCCCTGTTAATAGTGGCTTTCAGTCCCAAAATAAAGCATATCCTAAACACCCCCTTTTAAGAACTGTAAATGTTCTAGAGTAAAATCAGCACTGATTGTTTTTCCTTCCCTGGATTGTCAGCATAGTAATCTATAGTTCCTTTTATTTGAAAATGTATCTCTCCCTTAATTGATATGATCCATTCATGGTTGATATTTTTCTTATTTTTTAAATTCAGTTCTTGGAGAAGGATAGTAGTGATATCCCTGGAGTCAAGATACTAACTAAAGCTTGAATCCATAAGTTGTAATAGGCAACTCCTGAGTGTCACAATACTTAAAGAATTTCCAACAAATTCAAGGGAGGCCTTAATATTGGGCCAAGGTTTCAATAGCTGATTGTCTATGTATATTGATCCGCTAAGACCTCTTATTATTTGGGGGGAGGTGGAGATAAGTTTTAGTCTTAAGATTGAAATGAGTTTTGGAAAATATTTATTTATTTTTGAATGTTTAGCTTTGGGAGAGAGAGAGCAAGGGAGGGGTAGAGAGAGACAGAGGATCTGAAGCAGGCTCTGCACTGCCAGTAGAGAGCCTTATGTGGGCCTCAAACTCATGAACTTTGAGATCATGACTTGAGTTGAAGTCAGATGCTTAACTGACTGAGCCACCCAGGTGCTCTGGAAAATATTTTAAATGATTCAAGAAATTCATCTGATATTAAGTTCCTAGACTTCCAGGCTTTATCTAGGTGCTAAAGGTATAGCAGTAACAAAAAAGGTTAACTCTCTGCTGTCATGGAGGTTACAGTTGTTTGAAAATATATCCTTTGGGACTAGATAAAAACTCTGCTCAATCTGATTTTTCATGGTTATGAAGATGCCATCACCTGAGTGGAAAAATTCCTTACATTACCCTCCAAATGGTCCTAATTTCTAAGAAGTGGGTCCTGATACCAGGAATAATTTGGCAGAGTGGATAGATTCACCAATGTGCTATACGTCTACCACTACCATTCTATCTACCCTAATTTCTCTGAAGAGGCCTCATCTCTCTTAAATGGCAGCAAAATACAAGGTAATTGATCAAAGCAGAGAGAGATGATCATAATCACATACTTGCCCTAAAGTTTCCTCCCTTGATTCAATTGCAATCAGTGGGACAAAGTGAGACAAAGCATATCCACTAACTCCTGATGTAATTACTTTGACTTCAGCTCATCAGTGGATGATATTAGAAATCTTTAGTGCTTCAAATCTCTTGAGCTCATAGGCTCAATAAAACTACCTCAATTTACAGCACAGGACCTCTCACTGCAATCTTACCCCAACACTTATTCATTGTACAACCACATCATTAGCTGACAATAGAAGAAATAAGTAGATTAGTGCTTTTGAAACCTGAATGCATGCAAATCTTAGGAAGATTTATTAAAATATAGATTATGACTCAATAGTTCTTAGGATGTGGTCCAAAGTTTTTAATTTCTAACTTGCAGATAATGTCAATAGTGTTGGTTTGTAGACAACATTTTGAGTAGTAAGTTCCAGACTATGTGTTATTTCGCCCCAATTTCAATTTACTTAGTTTCATATCTCATTATAATGCAATTAACATAAAAAGGTGGTATTCATAACAAAAACCTTAGAAATTATATCCTGGTCTTGGCTGGATGTTTTATTCCACTTATTTAAATTCTCCATATACTATTGACCTGCCTTGCTTCGGTAGTCATAGGAATGTGAACACTTTATATTCGGCCTCTCTTTATCTGGCCCATGGCTGTATATATCTTCTCTGAAATTGGTGACCTCAGATGTCCTAACAGCTATACCTGATACATTACCTTTTTCAGCATATAAAATTTATTGTCTAATCAGTTCTACCCAGCATTCCTGCAAAAAGAAACACTTATCTGAATTCTCCTTTATCTTTTTTTCCTCTGGGAAGTTTTCTTGAATAGCGTAAAGGATACCTTTTTCCATTTGTCCCTCTGCTCTTCTATCTTTTTCATACTGCTCTGTGCACTATCTAGGTGTATGCCTAGATGTACTACATCAATATATCTTCGTGACTTCAAACTTGAGTCAGTGGGGAGAAAAACCGGGAAATTGAGGAGAGAGCTAAAAGAAATTAAATTTTGGGCATCTACTCTTCTAGTCTTTTTCTGCCCACTTGTTATGAAACAATCCCTACATATAACTTAACACTGGGAGTTAATTTTTGCTTCTTTCATTTGCCCAATTAGGTGTATGAATGTTAATGTTTACCGAGCTGATACAGGGACTGGGACATTATTCTACCCTTTGTTGGCTTCCTCATTCTCTGTTCATGACTTTATAAATAGTCCCTGTATTAAACTCTTCTCAAAATAATCCATTTGAAATGGTCAGCAGTTTGTACTGCAGTCTTAACCACTGTAATCAATAACATCTTTTCTCTGCATTTTTAGATAACATTATAGGAAAAACTCAACAAGCAGTATGGGGTAGGGAGACAGTCTTCATAATATGCCTCAAATCACTGGGAAATCTCTAAACTCTTCCATGGTAGGAAAGAACCTTAAGCATAATCTGGCACTGGATAAAGTTACAGCATGCAGATGATAATTAACATGATTATACTGGAGCTAATAGAGGCCCTATAGTCTCAGCATTTGAGAGAGCTAGAGTTGACAATTGGGAGTATTGATCTATGGGACCCACATACCTTGTAAATATACTATATCTTAATGAGGACCAGAAATAAAATATAAAGAGTGGCATTTTCAGTTAGAGCTTAGGATATCAGAAATTTCTTTTAATTCTAGATTGAGACAAATCACTTCCACTATCTCACCTCTAATTTGAGGAGGAAGGATGGAGGCCTTCCAGTGGTAACTCCTTTCATTTCTGCTGATGAGCTTTCAAACAAGTATGTAATTCGTGAAGTTATCTTTAATTCCTATAATATTCTATGATTTGTAACACTTGGTTCCGCTCCACATAAATATTTTTAAAATGCAATTTTATAAATGTGGTTTTGACAATAGACAAAATATCCAGACAGAATTATAGAAAGACCAAAATGACTGGGCTTTACATTACACAGAAGCTTATATGTATATCATTTAGTCTGATTTCCAATGATGAAGGAACGGCATCTATTCTTCAAAATTGTCTATACAAGTTTACAATGCCTCTACTGATGACACAACTTTTCACTTCCAAGATAATAACAATTACTCTACCACATATTTATCACAGGCTAATTATGGGCACAGATCTTCACATTTATGGGCTCACTTTTTTCTCAAAACATTTTAACGATTTAGGCACCATTAACATGGCCAATTGATGTATGTGAAAGCTGAGTTAGAGAAAATAAAATGACCTGTCCAACAATAAAACTAATAAATTTTAATGCTAAGATACAGCCTGAGACCCTTTGACCTTTCAAACCTTGTCACTTACTATACCAGAAAAGGCTAGGCATGCAAATGTCCATTTAAGTTCTCTTATTTGGTTTTTGATGTAGGTCCAACCTAGCTGTTTCCACAAAAGGTAGTATACTATAATTGTCTTCTGTGTAAACCATTCTTCCTTACCCATTAACCAATCTAGCTTTGGGACGGCCCACATTGAGGGAAGATGTGAGTTCTCCCCAGCAGATTCTAAGTCCCTATGCCTTAGGGGTTCAGGGAAAAGAAGGAAGAAAAGAGACTGACTCTTGAGTTCTCACTGCTTGAAAAGACATTAACTCTCCCCTATTTTTTTTTTTTTTACAAATAGTTTATTGTCAAATTAGTTTCCACATAACACCCAGTGCTCATCCCCACAAGTGCCCTCCTCTATGCCTATCCCCCCTCCCCCCTACATCCATCAGTTCTCAGTTTTTGTCA
>NW_024081972.1:346380-349847 GCF_003009895.1 Hyaena hyaena | reverse complement strand
GTCAAGTTCCTCCTAATCCTCCTATACGTGCAAACATATGGTATTTGTCCTTCTCTGCCTGACTTATTTCGCTCAGCATAACACCCTCAAGGTCCATCCATGTTACTACACATGGCCAGATTTCATTCTTTCTCATTGCCATGGAGTATTCCATGGTATAGATAAACCACATCTTCTTGATCCATTCGTCCATTGATGGACACTTAGGCTCTTTCCAGTTTTGGCTATTGCTGTTAACTCTCCCCTATTGATGAAAGCACCACAGTATTCACCCACAAGCAGTATTGATAAGTGAAGTGAATAGACATGGAGTGCTAGGCCATGTGTGCTGCTCCTGGGAAATGCCTGCACATGGAAACACTGGTTTGGAGAATAAGACTTCCAACATTATTTGAGAATTACTCATTTAAACAATTCCTACCTTTGAAGCACTTAAAAAAACATATGTGGCTATTTGTGTTGAGATTACAATAAAAGCCACTTGGTATCACTTAGGTGATTGTAGCATTATAATTTTCATGCCATTTTAATTAGTAATGCATGTTGATCTCTGGGATTAGGCTGAACCAGGATGGCATAACATATGTGCAAGAGCACATGACTGCACTCATTTAGCAACAAATAGCCTTTGGAAACTCTCTTTATGTTTGTTTATTCTTATGTTGGTTCCATCTGATGTTTCTTTTTTTTTCCTTTTTTTGGACTGTATTTTCATCATTGTATGCAACAAAACCCTAAGGGAGAGTTCTAAAGAGCTTCATAAGGAAAGGAAAGCTTTCTCGTGTACAGAAATTGGAGCTATATATCAGAAATTGTGGGTTCTCTGGATCGATCTGCCAGTAAATGGAGGTATTCCATTTGTCATCAATGTGCATTTAATGCAGATACAGCATTGAAAGGGAAACAGACTCCCCTGATAGAGCTCAAGCATTTGTTTACTGATTTTATGTCTTTATTTTCACTCTCTCCTACTCCTTCTGGGTAAATCTGCTTACCAGGTTTCTTTTTCTAAGAACTAGAGTTAGATCCATTGTACACACTTAAAAGTGCTGGAATCTCTTTATTTCCATTTATTTCTATTTATATAAGAATATAAAATGAAAAATGGTAGTGTTTGCTGCTATAAGACTACTGTTTTACTCCGTGGGCCAGGGACAGTTAGCTTTTCACACCCTCAACCCCCATGACAAAGACGATACTGGTCAGTGGCACAGTTTGGAATTCACAAGCCTTCTGCTGCCCAGTGAAGTTTCTTTCTTCATCCCAAGAGTAAAATCCAGAGATTTTGTGGCTTATTCATGAGTTTTTGGAAGACTAGGGGTTATAGTGAAAAAGGCTTTACAGGCTCTATGAGGAAAGCATCTGATTTTAGTGGTGTGCTTGGCAGTTCAGGTGCCATTGCTAACATCGCCTGGTATATACTCAAAAAATTCCAAATCTTTGACATGAAATTCAGTGCCATTTATAATT
The DNA here is from genome assembly GCF_003009895.1 of Hyaena hyaena. NCBI lineage: Eukaryota > Metazoa > Chordata > Mammalia > Carnivora > Hyaenidae > Hyaena > Hyaena hyaena. The sequence goes on along the minus strand of NW_024081972.1, from coordinate 348,377 downwards.
AGGTTTGCTCCTTCTTCTTTTTATTTTCCCCCCATCCATTCTTTGTGGACACATTTCACATTTCTCAAACATAGCAGTTTATTTGACCTCTCAATGTATTTATGCCTCCCCTAATTCTGTCTCAGAAAAATCTGAATCTCCTTCTCTCTGTCAGATGTCTATCTGGCAAACTGCAACTTAATCTTTGATACCCATTCAGTGTTACCTCTTGTTTTTCTTCCTGTATAAGATATTCAATTCTCCCTTATCTTCAGGCAAACTTGGTTTTTACCTTAGTTAGCTTTCCTGGAATTTATTATTTGGCTCTATTATAGCTTTGCTTATATCATAAGAATGTACCTTGGATTTTTTTCATTATATTGTGAGCTCTGTAAGGACAAGTCCTATCTTCTTAATCTCTCATTCTCAGAGCAAAGCAGAGTTACTGGTGCACAGAATATATTCACTATAGATTTAATGAATTAAACACAAAAACAATAATGCCCTATACAACGGATGCATGTATAGATGAATAATCATTGCTGAGATGCACAGATTTTTTTAAGTCACAAGAGGATCAGTCACTTCATGGAGGCTACTTGGCAAAGTACTATATCAATCAGGGATCTCTTTTCAATTGGATGATGACAGGTTTACGCTCTGGCTATACGGATATGAAATATGTTGTATGTATAATTTATTGCGTTTCATAAAAACCAAAGCTGAAATTCCTTGACAAAATAAGATACATTTGCAGAGCATCGGATGGACTAATATGAAGGATGCTTACAAGGAAATATTTTTAATGCAGATAACGTTATTGGGAAGCTTTTGTCAGTTGAGAAATTCCAAATGAAACATAAATATACTTTTAGATTTGTCCAAACTTTTAGAGAGGAGAAAATGTGTTGCTATTTAGGCTGGGCAAAGCAGTAATTATAAAGTACACCAAGAAATAAAACTCAAGTTTCCCTATGGGGCACACAAAATATAAAAACTTCTACATTGTCTAGAGGAGGACATTATTAAATATATATCTTTCACAAGGAGATATAATGAAGGAACTTCATATATAGCTTTTCATCTTCCCAATGGAACTTCCTTTGTCCCTTGCTCCTGCTCCTTGGGTATCAAGCCTTTTTTCCCCCCAAGGTGGAAAATATACTCACATGCACATCATTGCCTCAGGTTCCACATTGGAGGAACCTAGGCTAAGGCACCTATGTAACAGTTGATTTTATATGTATATTAATTTATTTAAATTTATTTTTACATTTGATCAGATGCTTTACTTGTATCTGCTCTCAACATGTTCAGGAGGTGTTTTCAATTTCTTTTTTTTTTTTTTCTTAAACTACTGCTCCCACAATATTCTTACACAGGGTGCTCTTATTCTTGATTACATTCATCATTTTTTTTTACAAATAGTTTTTGTCAAGTTGGTTTCCATGTAACACCCAGTGCTCATCCCCACAAGTGCCCTCCTCCATGTCCATCACCCCCCTTCCCCTCCCCCCCACATCCATCAGTCCTCAGTTTTTGTCAGCATTCAAGAGTCTCTCATGGTTTGCCTCTCTCCCTTTCCCCCACCATTTCTCCCCTTCTTCTCCCCCTTGGTCCTCAGTTAAGTTCCTCCTAATCCTCCTATACGTGCAAACAAATGGTATTTGTCCTTCTCTGCCTGACTTATTTCGCTCAGCATAACACCCTCAAGGTCCATCCATGTTGCTACACATGGCCAGATTTCATTCTTTCTCATTGCCATGGAGTATTCCATGGTATAGATAAACCACATCTTCTTGATCCATTCGTCCGTTGATGGATACTTAAGCTCTTTCCATGTTTTGGCTAATGTTGAGAGTGCTGCAATGAACATTGGGGTACATGTGCCCCTAGGCATCAGCACTCCTGTATCCCTTGGGTAAATTCCTAGCAGTGCTATTGCTGGGTCATAGGGGAGTTCTATTGTTAATTTTTTGAAGAACCTCCACACTGTTTTCCAGAGGGGCTGTACCCGT